>NW_028084337.1:0-736 GCF_014824575.4 Sturnira hondurensis | reverse complement strand
TAACTTACTATTTTGACTGCATATAACATTGAATTTTGAAACAACTGATATATATTTTTGTTTTTATTAATTTTTATAAAATAGATTAATTATATTGTATCCTTGATGATTTTAATGTTGACTCCTTTTAGGAAATTTTTTTCACAAAATTAGAAGTAATCCTTCTTATGGTGGTTTTCATAATTTTCCTCAAATTAATTTTCCTCTTATTAATTTAACAAGAATGGTTTCTGCAACATTGATATCACCTGGCAGCCAAGGTGAGTGGACTGGAATGCGCATGCGTGGACAACGACAACTTCACTGTACTAGTCAGTGAGGGCAGTAAATGTCATTGAGTGAACATGTGTACTGTGTGGCCATTGCATTCAAAATGACTGAGCGAGTAGAACAACAATTCTGCTCCACAATTTTTAAAATATATTTTATTGATTAAGCTATTAGAGTTGCCCCAATTTTTACCCTTTGTCCCCCTCCACCTGGTACCCTCATTCCCTCCAGCAATCCCTACCCCCTTAGTTCAGGTCCATGAATTGTACATATAAGTTCTCTGGCTTCTCCATTTCCTGTGCTATTCTTAACCTCCCCCTGTCTACTTTTTACATACCAACTTGCACTTCTTAATCCCTGCACCTTTTCCCTCGTTCTTCCCTTTCCCGCTCCAACTGATAACCATCCAAATGTCCTCCATATCTCTGATTCTGTTTCTGTTCTGCTTGTTTGCTTAGTTTGTTTT
>NW_028084336.1:0-838 GCF_014824575.4 Sturnira hondurensis | reverse complement strand
GGTAGAAAATAGATAAGGGGGAGGGCAAGAATAGTAGAGGGAGAAATATAGAATCTAAAGAACTTGAGACACGTGGTTATAAACTAAGGGGGGGAGAATGGTGGGGGAGGGAGTGTGCGGGTGGAGGGGAATGAAGGTGGAGAATAGAACAACTATAATGGTATAATCAATAAAAAATATATTTTAAAAAATTATCAAATGAAAATAAATTCATCCTCTCAGAGTACTATGTTTTAATTGCTAAGTCTAAGAAAAAAATATTGATACTTTTCTTCCAGGAACATTAGAATTTTTTCCACATATGGTCTCAAATCAAATCATAACACTTAGAAAGAGAAGTACTTTTGGTAGCTATAATTACACATGTCAAAAGGTACAGAAAATATTAGAAAAGCTCTGTAGTATAGTACTTAGAAGCTTAAATTTTGGAGGTCCAAAGGCCAACAATAACCACTTACTAATCACAGGCCCTTGAAAAAATTATTAAAAATTTCTAAGCCTTATTTACATCATCTGTGAAATAAGATAATAATAACAACTATTACCTGGGATTTTGTTGGAGATTATTGGAGATACTGTATGTGAAAACTAAAATGCTTGGCAGAAAGCAATTGTGTGAAAAATATTAGTGACCTCTATATTTATTATCATAGTTATTATTATGTTTATTATTAACAAAAGTGATTTTGTTACCGAACAAGGGTGGGGGGGGCAATACTTGGCCCACCCAGGTATGCCAAAAACTGCTTCAGAAAACAGGGGCCCCTCCCAAGGAGGATACACTAGTATCTATAGGGCTCTTCTGTCCGCCGCCAATTGGAAAGACATCTCTCAATGC
>NW_028084335.1:0-1428 GCF_014824575.4 Sturnira hondurensis | reverse complement strand
TTGCTTCCAGAGTCTTTCTCGATCTCACACTGAGAGTGAACAGACTTGATCAAAACAGTAAGTGTGCACCCTTCACCTGAGGAGATATAAATACTGAATGTGACTCTTTTTCCCCATTAAAATTATCTTTAATATGAACATTGTAAACTCATATTTAACAAAATGATAAAGTGATCAATTATTTCACATTAATTCAATAAGCTCTTTTACAGTCACTACAATGACGACTGTATAGATTTCATAAATGCATAGGAAAGAGTTATTATAAGATTTAAAGGGATAATATGAACCAATAACTACAAATGTTATGTAACTGCCATTATGGTACACATACGCAGGAAATAGAAAAATCTACAACATACAATAGTATAGTGTTGGTTGTAGGGTGGTAGGATATTTACTATTTAGGGCTTTTACAAATTGTGTTTCATGCTGTAGGAAAGTTTGAAGATGTCAGATCACTATGATTACATCTGAAATAATCTAACGAGTACTTGCCTGTACACCACCTATGCTGAAATTAAAATATATGTGAAAATTAAAAAATAGAACAAAATTCACCTANTTTGTTTTAAATTCTATAGCATAAAAATGATTTTGAAAAGCCACCCAACTCTTACTTAGGTCCTTTGGGCAGCAGAGCTCCCTGACTACAAAGATCAGATGGGCTCTAATGAGAGCAGGTACCGTATTTCTTGGTCCCTCACCCAGTGCTGCGCACTACACATCAATCACACTCAACACGCAACACCTCATCCAGCCATCCGAACTAGTCCAGGAAGAACATCCCATTATCATTCTGTTTTATGCATGCGCCTTCCAGAAAGTAGCAAATTTCCAACTTTTGCTGAGTTGCTGTCACTGCCGAGCCCTCCTTCCCTCTGGTCGTCCACCCTTAGTGAGCATCACACGTTCTCCTCTGGGTCTGCGCTGTTAGTGTGACATGGACTGGACCACAGAAGGAATGCCTATGGCTCACAGAACATCTTGTGAGTAGCTAGATGTTGGCTACAAGGTAAGGAATCAGCAAACCACTTTGTGCATCACATCTAACCCTCACCTTCCCATTAGTGTTTTAAAGTAATTCTGTGTCTGTCCCTTAATGAGCTCTCAGTATGATTGAAGTGGACGTTGTTCTTTAGTGATAAACTTGAGAGTCCTGCATCTGGTGTCCAGCTGACAATTTTTCTTAACCAAACTGAGACATTTGGACTATTGAGTTTTATTTTTTAATCCTCAACAAATGACATGCTTTTTGTTTTTTAAAAGACAGGGGAGGGGAGAGAGAGAGGACGAGAAACATAAATGTGAGAAACACCCATTGGTTTCCTCCAGTATGTGTGCCAATTGGGACACATATAGGGCAACCTATGTACATATGGGCCCTGAGCAGGAACTGAACCCCCAAAGTTTCAATTTACAGGCCTG
>NW_028084334.1:0-509 GCF_014824575.4 Sturnira hondurensis | reverse complement strand
CTTGCAGGCAAGAAGGGGCTGGAAAGAAGTATTCCAAGTCATGAAATCCAAGACGTACATCCAAGATTGCTCTATCCAGCAAAGCTTTCATTTAGAATGAAAGGGAAGATAAAGCACTTCTCAGATAAGGTCAAGTTCAAGGAGTTCATCATCACCAAGCCCTTATTAATGAAATGTTAAAGGGATTTATCTAAGAAAAAGAAGATAAAAAATCTGAACAGTGAAAGGACAGCAAACTTGCAGTTATTAACAACCACACCTAAAACAAAAGCAAACTATGAGGACAGCTAGATCAGGAGCAGAACCATAGAAATGGAAATCACATGGAGGGTTAGTAAGCAACAGGGAAGTGGGAGAAGGGGGGAGAAGGTGCAGAGAATAAGTAGCATAGATAGTAGGTAGAAAATAGACAGGGGGCAAGGCAAGAATAGTATGGGAAATGTAGAACTAAAGAACTTGTGACACATGGACGTGAACAAAAGGGGGGGAATATTGGGGGAGGGAGTGTG
>NW_028084333.1:0-741 GCF_014824575.4 Sturnira hondurensis | reverse complement strand
CTTCACCACCTGCAGTGGTAAATTGTTCAATGGCCTCCCAAAAATGGCCACAGGCACACTCAGAACCTGAAGATAAGTTACATTCCATGACAAAGGTACAATATGGAATTGAGGTTCCAATCAACTGAAACAGAGAGAGAGAGAGAGAGAGAGAGGCGGGGGGGAGAGAGAGAGAGAGAGAAAGAGAGAGACTATCTTAGTTTACTTGGCTGATCCCAATGCAATTACAAGGCCCCAGAAACATTGCAGAGAAAAGCAGAAGAGCAGGCTCAGAGCAAAGCAATGTAAGAAAGACAAGGTAGTCATTTCTGGCTTTGAAGATGGAATCCAGCAGGCTTCTAGCAGATGAAAGAGGCAAGAATACAGTTTCCCTGAGAATCTTCAGAAAGAAATGTAGTTCTATCAACACCTTGATTTTAGCCAATAAGACCCATTTTAGAATTTTGACCTCTGGAAATGCAAGAATATAATGTATGTTACTTTAAGCCACTAATGTTGTGATGATTATTTAGCAGCGATATATAACTAATAGACACGGGGAAGGGGAAAAAACCTGAGAGTACCGTTCAAATTTTGGGTAACAGTTGGCAGAGGTGTGTGCGAAGGTCAAGAACATTAGCAGAAATCTGAGAAACGGTCTGAGCTGTTGCCTGTCATCAAGGCCAAGCACAAAGGACTTTAGCATGGCTTTGGGTGGTATGTTATGCAGTATTTCTAGGAAGATGAGCAAAGGAAGAAGAG
>NW_028084332.1:0-1136 GCF_014824575.4 Sturnira hondurensis | reverse complement strand
ACAAGACTGATACAGCTTTACCCCTTTGGACTCATTAAGAAAAAAGAGTAAGAGCCCTGGCTGGTGTACCTCAGTGGATTGAGCGCAGGCCTGCGAACCAGACGATCATGGTTCGATTCCCAGTCAGGGCACATGCTTGGGTTGCAGGTCAGTTTCCAGCAGGGGCCAGTTTCCTGCAGGGGATACACGAGAAGCAACCATACATTGATGTTTCTTTCCTCTCTCCTTTCCTTCCTCTCTAAAAAGATAAATAAATAAAATATATTTTAAAAAAAAAAGAAAAAAGAGTAAGGAAAAAAAAGGAAGAAAACCCAAGGAAATAAAATCAGAAACCAGAAATCAGATTGGCGACAAATGACACCAATCAAATGAAATCAGTAACCGAAAAGAGGGCCAACAAACCAAAGTCTTGGATGGAATCGCTTCACAGGTGAATTCTGTCAAACATTGAAAGTAGAAGAAACACGAGTCCTTCTCAAACGCTTCCAAGAATTCAAGAGGAAGGAGGCTCTCAAGCTCATTTTAAGAGGCCACCATTATTCCAATTGCAAAAAAGACAAAGACATTACAAAAAAAATTATGTATGGCTCAATATCCATGATGAACATAGATGCAAAAATTCTCAACAAACTATCAGCAAAACGAAAGCAGCAACATGTGACAGAGATCACACGGGAAAATCAGGTGGGTTTAAAGCCAGGATGCAACACTGCTTCCGTACGCACAGATCAGGGAGGACGGTGCCCCACACTAAAGACAGACACAGGGCAAAGGGCATGTGCTCCTAGGAATACACGCAGAGAAGCATCCGACAGTCCCAACAGCCCCATGGATGACTGAGGACACTCTCATCCCAATGTGCTGAGAGGAAACGTAGCTCAACATGATAAAGGCCATGAATGACTAGCCCATAGCTAACTCCATGCTCAACGGAGAAGAGCTAAACACGTTTCTACTCAAGGCCAGTAACAGGACAGGATTGTCCACTTTTCTCACTTTTATTCAACAGTAGTGGAGGACTTAGCAACAGGAATCAGAGAAGAAAGAAAGGGCATCCGGCCCTGTCTGGTGTGGCTCGGTGGGATGAGTGCTGGCTTGCGAACTGAAAGGTTGCAGGTTCCATTCCCAGTCAGGGC
>NW_028084331.1:0-920 GCF_014824575.4 Sturnira hondurensis | reverse complement strand
AGCAGAAGTCACCCTTCAGAACAGATGAGCATTAGACCTGCTCACTGCAGAGAAGAAAAACCTATACATTCTTAGATAAACAATGCTGTTATTATATAAACCAGTCAAAAAATATTACAAAAAAAGTTAGAGAAATCCGAGAGAACATAAACTGCTGTACTACAGAAGCAGGTGGAGAAGGGTGACAGAGCTGGGGAATAAACCCTCAAGCCTGGCTCCAGTGGTTGCTCCCCTTCCTGGGACCCCTAATCATCATTTTCTTAGGCCTGAGTTTTGGCTACTGTATACTATGGACCATAGTCCAGAGTCTAGAGGCCACAGTGACCCGCAGAACAACCGCCAAGATCCTGTCCCTCCAGAGGCATCATTATCAGAAGATATCCCAAGATTTATAGGCCAGCCTTATAGTAGCCTTATAGTGATGCTAGACCAGCTAATAGTGCTGTCGAGCATCAAAGGGGGGAATATTAGGGGAAATTGATAACTATTTTAAAATATAGCGCAGTGCGTAGGCAGTAACTCACTTTACAGCACAGCAATTGGGGGATTGTTTTTACAGCCCCCCCTTTTTTTTTACAGCCTAGTGATTCACCTTGTTTCTCTTAGCTTATCTTCTACATACCAGAGTTAATGAAACTCTCTGCCTTCTGTTTCTGTAAATTGCCTCCTGCTCTCGGTCCCAAGGACGGACTCTCTCTTAATCTATAAAATAACCGCTTTCCCACTGTTCAAAGCCCAGAATTTGGAGACTGACTCCTCTGGGTCTGCGCACGTGAAATGAACTTCCACTCCGTGCGCCCGAAAGCGGCTGAGTTGTTTTCTGTAACAATGGTACCCCAAATTAGGGCAGGGGGAGAAGGAAGCACTATGGGAATCTAAGGGTATCCAAAAAAACCGTTGATATTTTAATGAAGGCATTA
>NW_028084330.1:0-697 GCF_014824575.4 Sturnira hondurensis | reverse complement strand
GCTGACAGGACCAGGGACTTCTGGGGCTCAGATCACTGGCCAGGGGCAACGGCCAGTGGCACAGCAGGCAGGACAAGGGGGATGCAGCCCTGTTCCCTGCCGACCACACACTCCAGCCTCTTCCACCAGATGCTGAAATAGCTCAGGGCCAAGCAGCCGGGAACCACGTTGCCTGTGGTCAGGCTGCTCGGTCCTGTCCAGCCATGGAACAGGATCACTCCTCCTGAAGTCCTAGAATCCTGACCCCCAAGGTTGGTGGACAGGGTGGTTCATGGTGTGGCCCAACCCCACCTGGGCCTGGCAGAATCACTCACCTGAGGTGGACGCAGCTGCGCAGGTGCAGTCAGCAGTTGCAGATCCAGGTGTCTCTAATGCCCTGTTGTGGCCCCAAAGCCACTCATTTAAGGACAAGGAGCTGCCCGCCCAGCCCTGCCCCCATCTCTTACCTACCTCTCATTGGCTATGCTGGCCTATGGGTGGGGCCTCTGAGTGCTGGAATTCCAGGTGAGTGACTAGGCTCAGTATGTCCCAATTTGCCCCTGGGCAGATCCTATCTGCCTTAGTTAGACCTGGGGGGAAGGGGAGGTTGACTAGCTAGGAGGACCCAGGATAGCACAGTAGAGGGTTCCAGGGAGACATTAGAACCCCCATCAAAGAGTTACCCCGAATCAACCAGTTTAGCCCTTAGTAGGTGGTT
>NW_028084329.1:0-541 GCF_014824575.4 Sturnira hondurensis | reverse complement strand
ACACATATACTAATTACTAAAATTTGGCAGCATGGGGCACACTAAAAAATATTTTTTTTTTGCTGATCTGACAAAAAATTGGGAAAAGAGATCAGTGCCTTTGACTAAATAATCAGGTATTGCGTGTTTTAAAAATTCTTGCACCACACAATGAAAATTGCTGGACTAGAAAGAAACTATATGTATTGTTCTCTTTACAAGGGACCTTCCTCCTACAAAAAATCTAACAGCTGCTATTTGAATCTTCTACTGTCTCTGGTTAAAAGTAACCCCTCTTTCTACCAAGAATGGCAAAGAAATCAATAAATGATCATGATCATGATTATGTATCTTGGAATGTCATTTATTAGATCAATACAAATACTTTGACAAGCTCAGATTTTGAACCTGTGATTGGTATGTCTTTGGTCTTTGGAGATGGGTGATAAGAATAAAATGCACTAGAAATGAAACTTCTCTAGTGGCAAGTTTACATGGCACAAGAGTTATGCTGGAGACCAGCGCATTAAATTTTTTGAGAGAGAGAGAGAGAGAGAGAGAC
>NW_028084328.1:0-1245 GCF_014824575.4 Sturnira hondurensis | reverse complement strand
ACGCACAGCACACATAGTTCTCAGGTCCCATGATAGATTCAGGGGCCCAAAAAATGTTTTATTTGTTTGAACATGACAAGAAAAACTGAATACAAACCAGTCTGAAAGTAAACTATCTTCATCGTATGGGAAAATGGGACTTTCAGTTTCATTTAGGACACTTAGTCTCGGATAGTGTTCCAGTGAGTGACTCTGAGGACAGAGAAAGAAGCATCCTTCAATCCCAGGGAGTGTCTCTGGGGGAACCTGTGCCCAGGACAGCAGCCAGAGAATGAGCAGAAGTCACAGGGCACAGGCTGAGGCTGAGCATAAGGGGCTGCAGTGTTCACCCAGCTCACAGATGACACAGGGGTTCTTGTCTCACTTCCCCACAGGACTGGAGCACTGTGGGACCATTGAGACTATTGTCCCATGCTGAGCAGTAATACTCGGCCTCATCTTCAGCCTGGAGCCCAGTGATAGTGAGGGAGCCGATGCTGCCAGACCTAGATCCTGACAACCGGTCAGGGACCCCTGAGGGTCTACTGCTAGTATCATAGATGATGGTTTTAGGGGGTTTTCCTGGGAACTGTTGGTACCAGTTCACATCCCAACCAGCCCCGATGTTGGAGCTGCTTCCAGTGCAGGAGATGGTGACCCTCTGTTCTGGGTTCTCAGACACTGAGGGTGGCTGAGTCAGCACAGACTGGGCCCAGGACCCTGGAGGAGGGAGACACACAGAGATGGTGATTCTGGGTACATAGAGAGAAACAGGAAGAAGACCCCCAAGTATCCTCCTGAGGTCCTTCCCCCTGTCCCCTTATCCAGTCACCTGTGCAGAGAGCCAGGAGGGTGAGCAGGAGAGGGGACCAGACGACAAGTGGAGTCCATCCCTGAGACCTAACTTCTGTGTCCCCACAGCTGAAGCAGAGCCTCCCCCACAGCTCTCCCTTCCCCTCTTCATACTCTGAGTGAGGGAGGGCCCACTCATGCAAATGAGATCCCCCCAATTTCTGATCCCTCCCTGGGCCCTCCCTCAGGTATCTGTGATGGAGATTTCAGGAACAGTAGGGGTGTGCCTGTGTGTGGCCCAGGGTGTGACAAGGTCACAGCTGTGTGTCCTGAGCAGAGGGCTCCAGGCAGTGCCAAGTCACAGGTCCCAGCTCTGATTACCCTAGACCTTCAGGAACAGTCCCTGAGCGCCCCCTGGTGCCCAGACGTAGACACGACATGGTGTGACTTGAGGGCTGAGGCCCATCACAGACA
>NW_028084327.1:0-1002 GCF_014824575.4 Sturnira hondurensis | reverse complement strand
CACTCTAGCCCCTGAGTGCCTGCCCCACGTCTGTGGTCACTGCTCGGAAGCCTCCTCCCTGGGCCTTGGCTGCTCCCACACGAGCACCTGCCGTACTGTCCTGGACACTCACACACACGCCCCTCCTCCCACAGGAAGTCAGCAGAGGGAACCACAGCTCAAGGTCCCATCCCTGGGTTCCCAGCACCCCGTGGGTCTCAGTGAGTGCTTGTCGGAAGGGAGCAAGGCAGCAGGGAGTACAGGAGACGCCGCAGGACAGTGTCTTCTTCGTACAGACCTGGGAGTTGTGACAAGATGTCCTGGGGGAGGGGAGGCCCAGGCCCTCCGCGGACGTTCTTCCAGGCAGTAGTGCGGTTGCTTCCGTGGTCGGCTCACCCATTTGAAACCTGAACACGAGAATGCGACCTGTCAGCGAGCTCTGTCTCTTTCAGTAACCTCGGAGGCGACGCCATCAACGAGGTGGTCCTGGAGCTGTTCCGGGCTGGACGGCCCCGGGAGGAGGTCGCCATGGGACACTTGGAGCCCCGCCTCCAGGCTGAGCTGGCAGCGTCCACAGGTATCCCACCGAAGCCTCGGAGGTTAGAGCGCTTCGGAGGCGGACAGGGGACTCGGGACCACAGGACACACCCAGAAAGCTGGACTCCTTTTCTGAAACTGCTTTGAGAGAGAGGAGTTTGCCCCGGCCCTGTAGGTGCAGGTGGGGGCTGGGAGGCCTGCGGACCCCGGGGCTCCGCCTCCAGTTGGAGGTAGCGCCACGTCCCACGTTGGCCTCGGCACACTGTCCCCCAGAGCGGGCCCAGAATGGCGGAGAGGCCCCAGCGCCCCAGACAGCCCTCTTGGGGCTGCTGTGCGAGCAAGCTTTGCCCGGGCCCTGGGGTCCAGGAAGCTCCAGCGGGGTGCAGCCCCAGCTCAGGCGCACCGCGTGACTCCGGTCTCCATTTCAGACAGCGGCTTTGGCCACAGCCGCCTTGTGACGGAAAACCTGATCGACCTCTTTGTCCC
>NW_028084326.1:0-899 GCF_014824575.4 Sturnira hondurensis | reverse complement strand
CTTACTACTCTAAGAAATAATCTCTTATAAAGAAACATTTTCGAACTTCTGGACAAGATGGAGGCGTAGGTGGAAACACTGCACCTTCTCACACAACCAAGTTTAAAGGCAACAAAGTTTTAGTAACAAAAATGCAGCCAAAACACAGAAAATTGAACTGTATGGAAGTCTGACAACAACAAACCATTCAGCCAGACCGGTAAGAGGGGCGGAGTCAGCGGTGGAGCAGGTCAGGTAGGAAAGATCGGCTGACTGACCCAGGAGTGCAGGTGGTGGGTGGTGGATCCCAGGTGGCGGGTGGTGGATCCCAGGTGTGGGTGGCAATGGGCGAACCCAGTGGGGGCACAAGGCGGCAGGCTGACCTGGGTCACACATTCACATGCAGATAAACCAGGTCAAGGAGTGAGCAGTGAGACAGACCGCTCAGGCTAGGGCCCCAGTGATGGGAATTAGAGCCTGAAAGCACCAATTGGAAATACTTTCGGGGTCAAGGTGCCAGGAGAGGCTTCCAGGCTCACAGAGAGTTTGTTGGAGAGACCCACAGGGTCCTAGAGGGTGCACAGGCCCACACACCCTGGAGCCGGCATCAAGGGGGCTTGGTTTGCTTGCAGAAAGCAGCAGAGGGGACTGAAATCAGAGAGAGAGTAGAACAAACGCCATTGCCCCTCTCTGACCCCGCACCCACATATAGCATCACAACCCAGCAATTGGGTCGCCCCACCCTTGTGAACACCTAAGGCTCCGCCCCTCATACATTACAGGCGCAAACAGACCAAAATATTATGGCTCAAAACAGCTCAAAGCCCCAGAGCCAATAATTCTAAGCAACCAAGAGATAGCCAACCTTTCAGATGCACAGTTCAAAACACTGGTCATCAGGATGCTCACAGAACTGGTTG
>NW_028084325.1:0-2369 GCF_014824575.4 Sturnira hondurensis | reverse complement strand
GCTAGGCACAGGAAGGCCTCACTGACCTCAGAGTGGGGACACTGGGCCTCTGAAAGTTTTTTAGAAGAAGCACTGAAACAGAACACAAATCCATTGAGCAGCTTAAAACTGCCTCTGCTCCCTTAACGCAAACCGGTGATTAAGACACTCCTTGAGAGATCTTACAGAGATGGCATGCGCCCCTCCCATCCTCCAGCTGCTCGTGAAGCCAGAGTCCCGCCCCTTCTCGTGGAACCAAAGAACTGGGACACGACCAGAACTTGAGCACCAGAACCCTTCAGAAGTGAAGGGTCTCTAGTCCAGGAAGATCTGGTGCTGAAACTCGTTACCGAAAATGGCCAAGTTCCAAGGTACCCCAATTGGAACTCGCCCTGCCAGCCCATCCCCCAACCCCTAAAAACCCTCTGAGGGTAAGCCCTTCGGGAGTTCAGGCCCAGTGGGCACTCTCCACCCTCCCCAAAGAAAGAAGAGGCAATTCGCATGACAAAATCCTTGCCCCACCCCCACTCCAATGGTGGCCTGGACAAAAAACAATTCTTTCCTCTGCTAATAGCGCCCTTGCCCCCCCCCTTCCTCCTATAAAAAGTCTCCCACTTTGTGCAGCCCCTCAGAGTGCCCTTCTACTTGCTAGATGGGTTACTGTCTGATTAGTAAATATCATTTTAAAAAGGTTTTAATTCTTTATTTTTAGAGAGAGAGGAAGGGAAGGAGAAAGAGAGAGATAGGTTGTTCAGTTGCCTCTCTCATGAGCTCCAACCTGGGCAGAACCTGCAACCCAGGCATGTGTCCTGACCAGGAATCAAACCAGCGACTTTTTTTGCCCCATGGAACAACACCCAACCAACTAAGCCACACCTGTCAGGACATGAATCTCTTAACAAAGCCAATGAGATCCTTACATGTATTCAGGTGAATTTTGTTGTTTAACAATCTAAAGAACATGCAGAAAGAAACCTTATTTGAATGACCCTTGTCTAGAGCAGAGCTTCCAGAAAATACAGCTCCCATGCACCCCTCCCACCCACCCCACCCCCCACCTACCCCACCACCAAGGGCATTTCCTACAGTCTAGCTGCCAAGCAGGCAGCTTACCAATATTCATTAGCATCAAAAAGCTCAATAGAATGTTCCACAGCTTCCTGGTGAAGCCCTAAGCCACTCCTCTCCGTTTGTAAAGTTTGGCCTATAAACCTTTCATCTCTGGCTATTGAGCGATTTACCCATCACTGAGTACTCCTGCTACATGCTGTGTGCATAAATAAACCTCTTCTTTCATTTTGTTAATTTTTCAATCCTCAGTTAATTTGCAGGCTCCCAAAACTGTACTCAAAGGAGTTTTCCTTCCAACACCTTCTTCATATCACTGTTCCCTGGGGAACAGTTCTTCCTTCTCACTGCACCCACTGCCGAAGAGTGTCTAAGGGCCATCTAACTCAGCCTCCCTCCCCTGTCAATAAAGGGTGGTCCCCTTTAGGGACTCAGCCTCACTTCAGCTATCCCAGGTGCGGCCTGTCCTCTAGGCTTTGTCTTCCAGTCAGTTCCTGGCCCAGGCTGTCCTCCCTAAGCTTCTGTCACTGCAACTTAGAGACCCCACGTTAGACAGAGCGTCTCTGAACTCTTAGTTACCTTCCCTGTTCCACTTGAGGCCTGTAGAATTGTGACTCCCTCCCATACAAGAGTATAACTGCAGGAGATACAGAAGTTCCAGTGCTGGCCTTTTCTGTGATCAAGGGACCACAGCCCCATGTCTGTTGGGGATGCCACCCCCAAATGTGCCACTTGGGCATAAGGATTACTCTGAGCAGAAAGCAGTAGATGTAGGGGGAGTTCTCTGCTCTCCCCTTCCCCACCTAAAAGTAGGGTATTGGAAGGGCAGGACCAGCCCCAAATGGTCCTTTCCAGCTTCTAACAAGATCCTGAGCTGCCTTTCAGAGCTGACAGACCGAAACTGCAAGTCATGCAGCTGAAACAAGCACAGAGGAGAGAGCTTTGACCTCCAGCTGCAGGAGGAATCAGCCTTGCCCCACTCACAGAACTAAAAGACCAGGACATGACCAGACCTCAAACACCAGAACTCTTTCAGGAGAGACGGGTCACCCGTACAGGGAGACCCGAGGCTGAAGCCCCTTATCGTTTTTCACCATGACGGGCCAAGTTCCGAAGCTCTCCCATCAAAGCCAGCACTTCCCCCTACCAGCTTATTCTCCTGAACTCCTAAGCCTCAACCTTTGCTTTAAAACCCCTTGATTAAAAGCAGTCAGAGACTTCATGTTTTATTTATTTATTTATTTATTTATTTTTGAGGGGTGCCAATTGATTTATTTATTTATTTTTAATATATTTTATTGATTATACCATTACAGTTGTTC
>NW_028084324.1:0-1742 GCF_014824575.4 Sturnira hondurensis | reverse complement strand
AAAAATGAAACTCGAGCACCAACTTACATCATACACCAAAATAAATTCAAGTTGGATAAAAGACTTAAATATAAGCTGTGAAACCATTAAAGTCCTAGAGGAGAACATTCTCAGGAAAACATCAGATATTTCACACAGCAGCATTTTTACTGATATGTCTCCTAGAGCAAGGAATATAAAGGAAAGAATAAACAAATGGGATCTCATGAAAATAAAAAGCTTCTGCGCAGCTAAAGAAAACAACATTAAAATAAAAAGACAACCAACTGTATGGGAAAACATATTTGCCAATGATACCTCAGACAAAGGTTTAATCTCCAAAATCTACAAAGAACTCACATGACTTCACTCTAAGAAAACAACTAACCCAATTAAAAAATGGGGAAAGGACTTGAACAGACACTTCTGCAAGGAGGACATACAGAGGGTCCAGAGACACATGAAGAGATGCTCAATATTGTTTTCTATCAGAGAGATGCATATTAAAACCACAATGAGATACCACTTTACACTGGTGAGAATGGCTATCATAAACAAAGCAAGAAACCACAAATGTTGGAGAGGGTGTGGGGAAAAGGGGACCCTAGTTCACTGTTGGTGGGATTGCAGACTGGTACAAGCATTATGGAAAACAGTATGGAATTTTCTCAGAAAACTAAAATTGGACTTGCCTTTTGACCCAGCAATTCCACTGCTAGGATTGTATCCTAAGAACCCTGAAACACCAATCCCAAAGAACCTCTGCACTACAATGTTCATAGCAGCACAATTTACAATAGCCAAGGGTTGGAAGCAACCTAGGTGCCCATCAGTAAATGAATGGATCAAAAAACTATGGTACATATACACAATGGAATTTTATGCTGCAGAAAGAAAGAAGGAGCTCCTACCTTTTGCAACAACATGGATGGAACTGGAAAGCATTATGCTGAGTGAAATAAGCCAGGTGTTGAAGGACAAATACCATATGATCTCAACTTTAACAGGAAGCTAAACAACAAAACAAACAAGCAAGCACAATATAACCAAAGACACTGAAATAGAGAACAGGCTGACAGTGACCAGGGGGGAGAGGGGAGGGAATTTCAGGGGAAATAGGGGAGGGATTTAGAGGAACATACATAAAAGATACATGGACAACAACTGACAAGGGTGGAAATGGGAGGGAGGCGGGGAGCATGGGGGTGGGATGGAATGGGAGTAATAGACAGAAAACTGTACTTGAAAAATAATTAAATAAAAAAATTGGAAAAAAAAGAATAGATGATGGTGGACAGAGACTTGAGTTGGGGTGGTGAATATACAGTATAGTGTACAAGTGTATTGTAGAATTGTGAACCTGAACCCTAAATAATTTTGTTAAAATAGTTTCACCCTAATAAATCCAATAAAAAGGAAAAAAGATTATTGAGATTTAAAAAAATTCTCTATATTCTGTAATCAGTTTAGAAGGCTGTTTTGATCACAGGACCACATTTTCTATAATGACCTGGCAGCGTACTGGTTAAAACCTAGAATTATTCTACGATATATTCTGTTTGCTTCCTAAAGCTATTTACGTTAGAACTAAAAGTGAAGACAACCCTTTAAGCAATGCTAATGCGTGTAGGATGTATCAGGTATTTGTGTGAAACTTCCGGACTCTCGTGGTGGACTGAGCGGGCTACAGAAGGGAACCCCTCCGACCACAAACACAATATGGTGCTGAAAACATATATACAGAATTTAAAAAATATATAGCC
>NW_028084323.1:0-919 GCF_014824575.4 Sturnira hondurensis | reverse complement strand
CATTAATTTGTCTTGTGAGAGTGAATGATTGATCCCCAAATGATTGTAAAGTCTTTATTAGGTATATTTATTGTGTTCGTGTCCTACATAGTGTGCTGAAAGTGACAAGTTATAAAAGTATAAGATATACTCATATCCACATGGATCAAAAAACATAGCCACTACTTCCAAATTCATTTGAAATGTACAGGAAATATTGTATTGATACTCTGACACATGATTAGTTAAAAGTAGAAATTAAAAAACTGGGTTTTGGTGAGGTTCAGAGAAATGTGTTCTACCTACAATCCAACATAAAAGTTACAAGTAGGCTTAATAGTTTTTTAAAACTTATTTAATTATTTTTCAAGTACAGTTTTCTGTCTATTACTCTCATCCCATCCCATCCCCCCCATGCTCCCCCCTCCCTCCCATTTCCACCCTTCTATTTGTTGTCCATGTATCCTTTATATTTGCTCCTCTAAATCCCTCCACTATTTCCCCTGAAATTCCCTCCCCTCTGGTCACTGTCCCCCTGTTCTCTATTTCAGTGTCTTTGGTTATATTTTGCTTGCTTGTTTGTTTTGTTGCTTAGCTTCCTGTTAAAGGTGAGATCATATGGCATTTGTCCTTCAGTACCTGGGTTATTTCACTCAGCATAATGCTTTCCAGTTCCATCCATGCTGTTGCAAAAGGTAGGAGTTCCTTCTTTCTTTCCGCTGCATAGAATTCCATTGTGTAAATGTACCATAGTTTTTTGATCCATTCATTTGCTTAATAGTTTTTTGAAAGCCCTAAATTATGTCTTCAAGGGTTAAGATTCTCCTATTTAATGGAATTCTCTTATTGAAGATATAGTGCCCTGTTCCTCAAATATCCACCACTGACAACGCTTGTTGATGGCCCACCTGTCTGAGGACAGTTCTAATCCTAACTTCCT
>NW_028084322.1:0-524 GCF_014824575.4 Sturnira hondurensis | reverse complement strand
TGGATACAACAAAAGTTTTGGAGAACTAAGAAACACCCAGAGACCAGAAAACCAAATTATACGGAAGTCCGACAGCTACGAACTGTTCAATGAGGATGGTAAGAGAGGCGGAGCCAGCAGTGGAGCTGGGTCGGGCAGGACAGACCTAGGAGCGCAGGCAGCCCAGAACTAGTCAGGGTGTGGGGCAGACTGACCAAGGTCACACATTCGAGCATAGTAAGACGGACCATGCAGGCCCCAGGGGGCGAACCCAGTGATGGAGGGCTGACATCGGTGGCACACTCGCTAGCCGTGGAGCGAGGCGCGTGGGCCTGGTGACAGTGGTGGCTGCGGTGCTGGTGGGGGCCACAGCGGCAGGCGGCAGACAGGACACAATTGTTCCTCTTTGACCCCACCCCCACATACAACATCACAACCCAGCGACTTAGTTGCCCTGCTCTAGTGAACACTTTAGGGCTCCAATCCTGCTACGTAACAGGAACAAACAGCCCAAAAGATGGTGCAAGAAGAACTCAAAGTCCCAG
>NW_028084321.1:0-529 GCF_014824575.4 Sturnira hondurensis | reverse complement strand
TTTCTGTTTTAAAAATAACATCTCAGTCTCAAAATGTTTCAGGAAATAGAATCAGATCTCTAATATTGTTATATCATGAAGATTCTACTCAAAAAGAATGCAAATTGATTAATTTTAAGAAAGATCTCACTTCCCTCAGATAGTAAAAAATGCAAGAATGAAAACAATGAGACAAATGTGTCCTTTAACCATGCTGAATCCTCTTTCTGAAGACCCAGGGACTGCTTCAGTCCTGGGAACAAGCTATGCCCCGCTTAGCATCTTCCTCCCTCTTCTTCAACCTCCCTAAAAATTTTCAAGGGTGGTGGATAGTGAGAGAGCTCACTTTAGAGCACATCGCAGGAACACAGTAATCACAAAGAATAAAAAAAGAAATGGGAATATATTTGCCAGTAAGAAAAAAAACTGTTTCTGAGGGCTCCGATCAGACCCTCAGGCGGTCGGTGTCGTCTGTGCGGCACTGCGGAGCCCTCCACCCAGGACAGCTCCCCCTCCCCGGGCCTCTCCCCTCTTGCCCACGAGTCCCCTC
>NW_028084320.1:0-652 GCF_014824575.4 Sturnira hondurensis | reverse complement strand
GTGACTTTAAATGTTAGGCCACAGAATCGCAGCTCCTGCCTTGTCTACAGCTTCTGGGTCCACTGGCTCAGGGTCTCTCCAAAGGCTTCGATCCGAGTGCAGGCCTGAGAGCCACACTCTCCTGGAGGTCCCAGAAAGGCAGGGTCAGTTTTCGCATAGGTGCCACGACCACGGCCTCTGTTTCTCACTGGCTGTTGTCAGAGGCCATCCTCGGCCATGTGGGCCTCTCGACAGCAGAGCTCATATATGACCGCTGATGTCCTCCAAGTAAGCCAGGGAGAGAGCGCTCCCAAGATGGAACTCACAGCCTTTGTCCCTTCGTCTGGGAAGTGCCATCCCATCACCTCTGATGTATTCTCTCTGTTATTTTCTTCTGGGCTTTTTTAGCTCAATGTTTTTTTGTTTGAATTTTTCTTTTGTTTTCTTTTGGTTATTATTGAGTTTTTTCTTTATTTTATTTGCTGTAGGGTTTTTTTTTCATCAGGGGGAAGGCAGCTGGTCTCGCCCCTATTCAAGGAGAGGAGACCGCACGGGGACATGAATGCCGGAAGCCGGGGTCACTGGGGGCCATTGGCTCCCGCGATGCTCACTAAGGCCCCTGAGTGAAGGCACATCTCTCTGCCCACAGAGCCTTCTTTTGCACATTCCACCC
>NW_028084319.1:0-628 GCF_014824575.4 Sturnira hondurensis | reverse complement strand
AAACTGTATTACAAGGCCACTGTAATCAAAACAGCCTGGAACTGGCACAAAATCAGGCACATAGACCAATGGAATAGAACAGAGAGCCCAGAAATAAACCCAACTCTCCACAGTCAATTAATATTTGACAAAGGGGGCAATAACATAAAATCGAGTAAAGACAGCCTTTTCAACAAATGGTGTTCAGAGAACTGGACGGCTACATGCAAAAAAATGAAACTTGAGCACCAACTTACACTATACACCAAAATAAATTCAAGGTGGATAAAAGACTTAAATATAAGCTGTGAAACCATTAAAGCCCTAGAGGAGTGCATTGGCAAGAAAATCTCAGATATTCCACGCAGCAATATTTGTACTGATACGTCCCCTAGAGCAAGGGATATAAAGGAAAGAATAAACAAATTGGATCTCATCAAAATAAAAAGCTTCTGCATGGCTAAGGAAAACAGTATCAAGATACAAAGAGAAGCAACAACTTGGGAAAACATATTTGCCAATGATACCTCAGACAAAGGTTTCATCTCCAAAATATGCAAAGAACTCACTCAACTCCACTCAAAGAAGATGAGCAAACCAATTAAAAAATGGGCAAAGGACTTGAACAGACATTTCTCCAAGGAGGACA
>NW_028084318.1:0-568 GCF_014824575.4 Sturnira hondurensis | reverse complement strand
ATTTATACCCATAGATGACTCTCTGCTATAAGAGTTCTTTTGTTAACCACTTGGAAGATGTATCTCCAACCTCAGATAAAATGTGACTCAGCTACTGTGCTCTAGATCCTGTCTTGAGGCATAAGGGTTTTTTAATATAATTTATTACAGTATAATGACATAAAATCAAGTGCACATATTGAAAATACAAAGCTTGCTGACTTAAAGAAACCATGCAAAAATTAAGAATGCATACTGTGTGGGTCATGTATATCCAATTCAACTATGTCCACAAAGCTTTGATTCCTTTGTTATATAGTACAAGCATAAAACGTGCAATCACCCTGAGTCCCTTTACCTCATTTGTGAAGGTGGTGCAATAGTCAACCTAATTCAGGTGAATGTTGTTAGGGATGAATTAAATGTTTGGAAATACTTGTTAAGCCCAAGAACTCTCTTACACATAAGAAGTGTACCTATGTATATGTGTGTGTTCACTTGTATTATACATGATTAAAATAAGCATACTACATATACCGTGCAGAGACTCATTAATAACCCCATATTTTATGTTGAAGGAAAAGTTGTA
>NW_028084317.1:0-637 GCF_014824575.4 Sturnira hondurensis | reverse complement strand
GGACAGATGTACATGAGGTCAAATTGTTTAAATTGGCCAAATCACAATGGCGTGCCCTACTCTGTGAACTCAAAAGGTGCAGAGGAATGATGCTCTATTTGACTTGCTGTGAATATGAGGCAACCATCCCCATATTTGAGCTTATATGCTACGTCCCCTCATGTCACCTCGGCTTCCTGGGTGTGCAGAATCCCTGGCCCAGCTCTCACCTGAGCCTGCTGCTGGATGGTGCTCTAAGACTGGTGTACTTGTACTTTCACCTGGTAGATGCCATAGTCCTTCTCCTGCACTAGCTCCTCAAGAATGTCATCATGGGAGCTCTGCAAATACTAGAGCCCTGTATTGAGCCAGGAGTCCTCGGGAACATTCCACACAACATGCAGTCCTGTGTGATGGAGACCTACCAAACTAGTACACAGTCTATGAGGAGACGGTGAGGCTTTTCTGCTAACACTGCTGAAATCACAGCAGAATGGCGTCATGTCAAGCTCTGACAAGAGAATCCCTGAGAAAAATTACCTTCTTTAGAGGGTAAGATGGATATACATAGCGCATAAGGCCACAGCTGCTGAGCTGGCTGGCTTAAAAATGGTTTGTGTGTTCTGTGAGATGCCAAGTTGCAGACAAATAGTACCAA
>NW_028084316.1:0-511 GCF_014824575.4 Sturnira hondurensis | reverse complement strand
TTTTGGCAAGAGTGTGTAGGCTGAGTGTTGTATTTGGAGGGTGTTGAGATGCAGTGCATGTATATTCAAGGAGCTGGTGGTTAGGTGTTTCTATTTTGTCTCTGTGGGTGAAACATATTCACCTGTTCTTTTCTCCCTTCCATCCTGTGTGTTTGGGGATCGATCTAGTGTCTTTGAAAGATCATCTGCATATGTGAAAAATCATTCTGTTCACTAGCTTGAGTGTATGATCTTTTTGTTTTGTATTGGAGGAATGTAGAAGGGTCATTATGTGTTCAGAGCATGTATAGTTACGTGTATTTTTGTTTCATTTTTTTGATTTTCAGGAGCTGTATATTCTGGTGGGTTTTGTGTATGCTGGTGTTATGTGGTGTTCGTATGCTTTGATGTATTGCTTGTGTGATTGTGTATTCTGTGGGATGGAGGAGTAATTCTGCATGAGAACTTGGGAGTGTGAGGTTATGTACATGCAGGTACTGTGGCATTGTATGTGTATTTGAGACATAAGGTA
>NW_028084315.1:0-984 GCF_014824575.4 Sturnira hondurensis | reverse complement strand
AATCAAGGGTCTACTCTCTACACCACCCAGTGGGCTCCTATGTTATGGCAACACCAGCAAAATTTTACATCCTTGGGACACGCTTATGAATTCCCTGTAGCACTGCTGATGTGCAACCCGAAGGGAATGACACAGAGTGGCACCCAGCAATGACAGCCTGCATCACTGTGGTGAACCACCTGCACTGTTGGACAATGTCTGAAAGCACTGTCCACCTGACTGCTCTGCAGTATGTCTGGGGCAGCCAGCTTAAAACAAAACACAAAATCACCCACCAAGAAAGGTAAAGAAAAAGAACAAATATGCTTGTTGTCTCCTGTGAAATAAAACAAGATATTTTCCTAACATGTTCATTCATACCATCTTTTCCTTCTACAGCACTTGAAACTTCAGGGAGAAGTGGAGGTTCAAGAAGTTTTTTCCTTGGCTTCTGGGGCACTGTAGAGAAAGTAACCGAAGGTCCCTGGGGGAGCCCTTATACCTAGTCTGTTCCAGGACACTGGAATATAATCTTGGTGTCATGTGTATGGAAACTTGTCCGGGCTAACTCTCACCTCAGGGAAGCACTGTCTGGTGTCATGGGCCTCACGTACTTTCCACATGTAGGAGGAAGTAGAGAAATTCAATTCACTCACCAACTCCATGAGGATGTGCTTGTCAGAAAGATGCCTGCATCCTGGCTTCTGGTAGTGCTTCGGGCCAGGTCTACCAAGGGCTAGGCCTCTGGTTGAGACAGGCACTAGCCCTTGAGCCAGTCCTTCCTGTAAGTGTGCAGAGAGTCTGAGCTCTGCAGGTGGATCTGGAGCATCAGAAAGAAACAGATGTAATCACATACCTGATTTTCACTTGCCTTTCCAGAAATGGGAATGTTGTTGGGGGTGTTGGGGCCTTTTAGGGACGTCCTGCCATGAAGAAACCTGTCCTACACCATCCCCCCGACCTGCAGTTCCCTCACCTTCTGCTCTTACATCCTGGGGCTCTGGA
>NW_028084314.1:0-624 GCF_014824575.4 Sturnira hondurensis | reverse complement strand
GGGATGTCAGGGATCCCATTTGTCTCAGAGCGGCCAGACCGACCACGAAGTCTCTGGCTCACAGCTTCCCAGGAACTGCCCTGCGCTGAGGATAAAACCCACACCCCTGTCCGGGACCTTCAGAGTCTCCCATCATCTGGCTCCGGTGTTTCCTCCTGTGCTGCCGTTCTGCCCCTCGGAAACTAGGCTTCAGGCCCACTACCTTCCTAAGATAAGAAGATTCTAGAATGCCAGGTGCCTCCCCCCTCCCACTTTGTGGGCCTTGGCTGTGACCAGACCCTGCACCTGGAGCTGCTTCTCCCAGCGCTTCAGGCGGCGGCCCTTTCTCTGACCTTGACCTCCAGCGTCACCTGCTCGGTGAGGCTGTCTCAGACCAATCGACCTGAAGTCCTCCTTCTCTTTTCTGTTAATTTCCTGCTTACCCCCTCCCCGCCTTTTTTGGGGGGGCAAGAAGTAATTATTTCATTTATTTATTAGCCTGACTGGTCGCTCCTGCTAGTCAGACCTTGCGAGAGCGGGGGACTGTGTTTCTTGGGCAATCCCACGTTGCCACATTTTCCAGACGCCTCTGACAGGTGCATCTGGGCCACCTCTCTGCTTTCCAGCCTCGGATGTCCCTGTAGG
>NW_028084313.1:0-1707 GCF_014824575.4 Sturnira hondurensis | reverse complement strand
CAAGAGGTGGGAAAGGAAAAAGGAAGAGAGGAGTTTGAAGCCAGTGGCACTTCGACCCCAGATGCACAGTCTCCGTTTTTCATACCAGGTAGGAGGCCTGAACATGGAGTCTCCACCTCATCAGCTGTTGACTTGTGGTTACAAGGAACTCCCTGCCTGAATCAGGGAACCCCCTGCAGAATCAGCTGGGGCACCGAGTGAGGCAGCAGCTGGAAAACTTGGGAGACAAACTATTCCTTCACCCCAAATACAGACTTTTTCACTTTGGTCCCAAAGTTTCACAGGAACTCTCCATGCTGCTGAGCCAAATATCTCCAAGGAAACCAGGACTTAGAGTGAGAGTACCACTCATTTCACTACCTTCTTCCTTTCCTGTGTACTCAGTAGCTTACGTCCTCTTCCTTTTTCAATGGACTTCACTCCAAGTAAACCCTCACACCACAGTTGATGCCCAGGGGTTAGAAAAAATACCATTTATTATTCTGCAATTTGAATAGAATAAGCAATAAGAGAGGTTATTAGTGTAATCTGTAATAATCATTCTCAACTAATATTCCAAATGGGTAATTGTCAATATTATTAATATAAGTGGTTCTCAAATGTTTTGGCTTCAGGATCCCTTGATCCTCTGAAAAAGTATTGAGACCCCAAAGAGATTGATTGCATTTACATGGGTTATATTTATTAATATTTACTGTGTTATCAATGAAAACAGAGAATGTTTAAAATATTTATTCTTTAAACAATCCATTATATGTTAAAAACTCTTATGAAAAATAACTATATTTTTCAAGACAAAAAGAAAACCCTAATGAAAATGTGTTAAATTTTTTCAACTCTTTTTAAAGTCTGACTCTTAACAGAAGATAATTGGATTCCCATGTCTGCTCTGAATTCAACCTGTTGTGATACGTTATTTTGTTTCATGTCTTTGAAGAAAAACCTTCCTCACATAGATATGTAGATGGAAAATAGACGACCTTGGAGACCCAGGAAGAGTGGAAACCCCAGGTGTTGTCCAACTACATTTTGAAAACCGTTCATGTGTAATATTATGATAGAAGTTTGAAATGATACTTACTGTCCACAGTGAGCTTGGATTCTGTTGACCTTCTGCCTCTTTTCCAATTCTGCTTGTTTACATTCTGATTTAGAAAACTAAGAAGTATGGGAAAACCTATGCTTGTGGTTTACATTTTTGAGGATTATCAGCTATTAATGATTCAGAGAACAGAAACAACTTTGCTTCTCATTCACTGACTTTTTAAGAAATATATATTTTATTGATTGTGCCGCTACAGTTGTCCCATTCCTCCCCCCTTGATTCTCCTCCACCCTGCACACCTCCTCCACCCACATTTCTCCCCTTTAGTTCATGTCCTTGTGTCATAAGTTCTTTAGCTTCTACATTCCCAC
Organism: Sturnira hondurensis; assembly: GCF_014824575.4. Lineage (NCBI taxonomy): Eukaryota > Metazoa > Chordata > Mammalia > Chiroptera > Phyllostomidae > Sturnira > Sturnira hondurensis. The sequence continues at coordinate 291 of NW_028084313.1, read as the reverse complement.
ACTACTCTTGCCCTCTCCCTTTCTATTTTCTTCCCACCGTCTATGCTACTTATTCTCCATACCTTCTCTCCCCTTCTACTCCTACTCCCCTGTTGCTAACCCTCCATATGATCTCTACTTCTGTGGCTCCACTCCTGATCTAGCTGTCTGCTTAGTTTGCTTTTGTTTTAGGTGTGGTCGTTAAACTGTGAGTTTGCTGTCCTTTCACTGTTCATATTTTTTATCTTCTTTTTCTTAGATAAGTCCCTTTAACATTTCATATAATAAGGACTTGGTGAACTCCTGTAACTT
>NW_028084312.1:0-1338 GCF_014824575.4 Sturnira hondurensis | reverse complement strand
GGGGGGCAAGGTGGGCGGTTGGAGGTGGGAGATGGTATGAGAGGGATATATGTCGACGGAAAAAGTAAATAAATAAATAAAAAGAAGAAAAGGACAGAGTTATTTTAAGTTGAAAAAGGTGCTGACTTGGACTTCAAGCCGGACTCTCTGATAGTGACATTCGGGAGAAATTTGTGTATTTCGTGACAAGCCCACAAGCCGTCCTGGTCTCACCCTGATTTGGATTCACACAATTCAGTGGTGAGGTGGGGCCCAGGCTGGGGAAATGAATTAAATGCCCATGTAAATGTTTTCTCCTTCTGGGGAAGGAAAGGCAGTTCATACATCGCCATGGGAGGGTGGAGGGCACATGATGCGTTCCTTTCTGTGGGGAAAGTCAAGTGGAAGTTCCACATCGTGAAAACCTTCAAATGCTGGCTTTCCGCAGTGATAGCCCTGGGGTTTCTGGAGCAAATAATGGAACCCAACCTTTTGTAATTTAAACATATAAAAGAATTTATATGTGGGTTATTTGGGGGCTGATTTTATTTCAGGAAAAGCCACAGAACAGACCTGAGGCCGTGAGCGGGGAGAGCTGTGGGACTGGAACCCACAGGGGGACCAGCCCCGGGTCACACAGGACGACCAGTGTGGTTGCCTCAGGTCTGGGAGTGTGTAAGGCTGCCCCACAGGCCGCCCCCGAGCTTCTCAGGTTACTCTGTGGCCCCTTCCTTCCACACGCCCCCCTTTTGGTCATAAATCAGTCTGAAGCGAGCATTGCTGACCAGCCCTTTGGGTGGGTAGGACGCCCCACGGTACGAGGAAGGCTCACTCCCCAGCCGTCTCGGAGTCAGCATCTGTCTTGTTGAACAGGGGAACCGCTGGGAACAGGGCCAGACTGCAACCCCGGAAGGTGTTGAAGGTCCAACTGTCATCATTCAGAGAAGGCGGGGGAAGGGGAGGCAGCCAGAGCCTTGGCCCCTTTGTTTGTGAATATTCTGGATCTTTTCCAGTTTTCGAGGTGCCGAGACCTCAGTCTTTTTGCAGCTGGTCGTAAGTTCTGTTTTTCTGCCTCTTAGTGTAACATTTACACGTCGGGGACAAGAGTAACTGTACTAAACCCACTACACCAATTTGGAACAGAAAACATCTAATAATAGACAGGAAGCATCTGAGGAGAACAGGCGTCCCAGCCACCAAAACCCTGTGCATGTATCATCAACAGTTTTATTGACTTAATAATACGTCTCCCTCCCTCATCCATCGTCCTTCCTACCTTGCATGTTATGTTTGGCCAGACGAATTATCACGTTCTACTGTTTCATTCTCAGGAGCCCTAATATTTCTTCTGGACATTTA
>NW_028084311.1:0-1302 GCF_014824575.4 Sturnira hondurensis | reverse complement strand
ACAAGAAGTGTCTGACATGTTCCTACCTATGTTTCCTTCTAGTATTTTTATGGATTTGAGTCTAATATTTAAGTTGCTAATCTATTTTGAGTTGATTCTTGCATATGGTATAAGAAGGTGGTCTAGTTTCTTTCTTTTCTTTTTGTTTTTTTGGCATGTAACTGTCCAATTTTCCCAATGCCATTTACTGAATATCTTTACCACATTGTATGTTCTTGTCTCCTTTGTCCATTATTAATTGACTATAAAGGCTTGGGTTTATTTCTGGGGCCTCATTCTGTTTGATTGATCTATGTGTCTGTTTTTAATGCAGACTGTTTTCATTACAGTGGCCTTGTGGTATACTTGGATAATGGGTAGTGTGATTCTTTCCAACTTTGTTCTTATTACTCAAGACTGCTGTGGCTATTCTGGGTCTTTTGTGGTTTCATATAAATTTTTGGAATATTTGTTCTAGTTCTGTGAAATATGCCAAGTACTGTATGATTTCACTTACATGTGGAATCTAATGAACAATATAAAGTAATAAGCAAAAGAGAAACAAACATAGGTACAGAGAACAGACAGACAGTTGTTAAGGGGAGAGGGTTGGATGATAGAGGTGAAGAGATTAAGCAAAAATAAAATTAAATAAATAAATAAATAAATAAACCCAGGTTATTTACAAGAGGGAAAGTAAAGTGTGGGATGTAGAAAAGGGTAAAGGGGGTATAAGTGATGATGAAAGGAGACTTGACTTGGTGAGATGAACATACAGTACAATATACAGATGATCTACTGTAGAATCATACACCCGAAACCTATATAACTAACTAATGCCACTTCAATAAATTCAATAAAAATGTAAATTGAAAAAAATACTAACAAAAAATTCAGGAGTGGAAGAGGTTGATCAGAAAACTACTTTTTCATTATAAGTCTTTCTATTGTGCTTTAAAAATATTTATTTTATTGATTATGCTACTAGTTGTCCCATTTCCTCCCTTTATTCCCCTCCACCTGCACACCCCCTCCCTCCCTCATTCCCCCCCTTTCTTTCAAGTCCATGGCTCATACGTATAAGTTCTTTGGCTTCTACATTTCCTATACTATTATTAACCTCCCCCTGTCTGTTTTCTGCCTATCATTTATGCTACTTATTCTTTGTACCTTTTCTCCCTTTCTCCCTGTCCCACTCCCCTACTGATAACCCCCCATGTGATCTCTATTTCTGTGATTCTGTTCCTGTTCTACTTGTTTGCTTAGCTTGGTTTTTTTTTTTAGGTTCGGTTTTTAATAGGTGTGAGTTTGTTGTCATTTTAC
>NW_028084310.1:0-2218 GCF_014824575.4 Sturnira hondurensis | reverse complement strand
TTCAAAAATTTATATGGAACCGTAAAAGACCGCAAAGAGCTGCTGCAATTTTTAGAAAGGAGAACAAAGGAGGAGGGATCGCAATACCTGATATCAAACTGTATTACAAGGCCACTCTAATCAGAACAGCCTGGTACTGGCATAGAAACAGGCACATAGACCAATGGAATAGAAGAGAGATCCAAGAAATGAACCGAAATCTCTACAGTCAATTAATATTCGACAAAGGGGGCAGTAAAATAAAATGGAGTAAAGATAGCCTCTTCAACAAATGGTGTTGGGAGAACTGGACATCTACTTCCAAAAAAATGAAACTCAAGCACCAACTTACACCATACACCAAAATAATTTCAAGGTGTATAAAAGACTTAAATATAAGCCATGAACCATTAAAGCAGTAGAGGAGAGCATTGGCAGGAAAATCTCAGATATTCCACGCAGCAATATTTTTACTGATATGTCCCCTAGAGCAAGGGACATAAAGGAAAAAATAAACAAATGGGATGTCAATAAACTTAAAAGCTTCTGCATGGCTAAGGAAAACAGTATCAAGATAAAAAGAGAAGCAACAGTTTGGGAAAACATATTTGCCAATGATACCTCAGACAAAGGTTTAATCTCCAAACTATAGAAAAAACTCACACGACTCCACTCAAAGAAGATGAGCCACCCAATTAAAAATGGGCAAAGTACTTGAACAGACACTTCACCAAGGAGGACATAAAGAGGATCCAGAGACACATGAAAAAATGCTCAATGTCGCTAGCTATCACAGAGATGCAAATTAAAACCACAATGAGGTACCACTTTACACCAGTCAGAATGGCTACCATAAACAAAGAAACAAACAACAAGTGTTGGAGAGGTTGTGGGAAAAAGGGGACCCAAGATCACTGTTGGTGGGATTGCAGACTGGTACAACCACTATGGAAAACAGTATGGAATTTTCTCAGAAAACTAAAATTGGACTTGCATTTTGACCCAGCAATTCCACTGCTAGGAGTATATCCTAAGAACCCTGAAGCACTAATCCAAAAGAACCTATGCACCCCAATGTTCATAGCAGCACAATTTATGTTAGCCAAGAGTTGGAAGCTACCTAGGTGCCCATCGGTCAATGACTGGATCTAAAACCTAAGGTACATTTACACAATGGAATTCTATGTTGCGAAAAGGAAGGAGGAGCTCCTACACTTTGCAACATCATGGATGGAACTGGAAAGCATTATGCTGAGTGAAATAAGCCAGGCGGTGAAAGACAAATACCATATGATATCACCTTTAACAGGAATCTAAACAACAAAACAAACAAGCAAACAAAATGTAACCAAAGACACTGAAATACAGAACATGCTGACAGGGTCCAGAGGGGAGAGGGGAGAGAATCACAGGGGGAAAAGGGAAGGACTCACATGAACAAGTATAAAGGACACATGGACAATAAATAAGGTGGGGGGTGGAGATGGGCGGGAGGTGGGGAGGATTTGGGGGGCAGGGCTGGGAATACAAGGAAGAAAACTGTACTTGAACAGGAGTTAAATAAAAAATTAAAAAATGAAAATAAAAATAATAAAAAATTGTCATTAAAACTTAGGTATGGGAGCACATCTTTATTCAGCAGGTGCATTCAGATGACAGGTTCTGAAACCTATACTTCAGGAGCTTCATAGTCCATTAGGCATGGTTCCCAGTGTCCTATGGGATCTCACCTAGGATGCTAAATCTCCCACCATCAAAATCCTTTGCTTGCTTAGGTAGTCTTTAGGGAATCTGGGCGTAGAAATAAGTAAAATGGGGGAATGTCTCAATGGCATCTTGGGACTCTGGCCAGGACTATAGCTATGACAGGAGAGGGTCTGCCTGAATCCAGGTGCTGTTCAAAGTGTGGTCTCTGAGCTGTGTCTGTGGGCTGTTTGTTAACAATCCAGGACAATATCAATCAGACACTGAGCTGACATATAGGTGCTGTTGAAACTCAGTGCTGAGCTGCTTGTGGAGGGAGCTGGTACTGTGCGCACAGGACCCCATCTCAGTCCATGAAGTCCTGGGAAAATGATAGAGCTGGCCCTTCATCACAGACAGTTTGAGACACACTCATCTCAACCTTGTTAGGATCATTGTCATTTTGAAAACAACCTATCATCAGCATTTCATTAGTTTCATTCAAACCAGGACAGTAAGAAAAACAATGATATAAATGGAAAGTTACCCAATAATA
>NW_028084309.1:0-1333 GCF_014824575.4 Sturnira hondurensis | reverse complement strand
GTGACAAAGTATGTTGCAGGCAGGAACGGAAGCAGGGTGGGCCCTCAGGAAGTGAGTGAAGACTTCCGAATGAGAGATGGTGACCTCGGGGCTGAGAGGACAACAGCAGAGCAGAGCAGGTGTGGTCAAATACTGACTAAGGATTTGTTAAAGCATTGGCGACGGAGGGTCAAGAAAGCAAGGAGCCCAGGATATCTCAAAGGTGTTTTTTTTTTTTTTTTAAATAATCGTTGTTTTTCAGAAGTATTTGATTTACAGATAACCCAAGAAGGTAGTACAGACAATTCCTTTATACCCCATACTCAGTCCTCTTATTAATATCTTACACTCACAAAAGTGCATTTGCTACAATTACGAAACCAATATCGGCATAGTATTAACTGCTGAATTGCCAAAAGAATGAACACAACGGCTTTAAACACTGCTTGAAAATGAAGATGCTTCTAAGAGCAATTGTGTTATGTTTGCTTTTCCAAACTATGTTGTAAACATCTAAAGGGGAAAAGTGTAGTATTCTGTGAATTCAAAAGCTTGAAAAACACGACTACAGACATATTGGTATATTTCTATTCAGATATCCTTAGTTTTACTTAATGGCCTTTTCCAGTTGCAGGATCTCATCCAGACACCACTGAGAGACTGATATACAAATGGATAATGGCCATACCATATATAAAAATAGAACTCAGATTCATAGTATATAGCAACCTGCCAATAGCAACACCTGAAGCAATCATCCACAAAAGGCCAGGACATAATTAATAGCTGATGGCTTCCCTAATGTTCGCCTCTACTTCCAATGTAGGGCCAACTGGCGAAAGCCAAATATGCACCCCTAAGTAGTCACACAGAGGCCCTCACTTCTAGTTAGCCTGCTCCCAGCCTCCCTCTGCTCACAGCCTCTCGTCAGGTGCACCTGACACCTTTCCTTTTTCCCACTCTAAAGCTTTTCCACTCCTTTGCCTTTGAGTCTCCGCCAAATGCAGGTGATGGCAAGGGCTCTGACTAAATAGCCTTTTCTCATTCCCAGTCTGGTGGTCTTTATTTCCGCACCACATTACATTTAGTTGTCATGGTCACCCTTGGCTCCCATGGACTGAGACAGTTTCTTGGGCCTTCCTGACTTTTGACTGTTTTGACCAGTATTGAGAAATACCAGTCAGATATGTTATAGAAATCTCTGTTCTCATGATTACATCAGGATAGTGGACTCGGGGGAAAAAGACCACAGAGGTAAGGTGCCATCTTTATCACATCCTACCAAGGGCAGAGCTGAGCAACAGGACATCACTGTGGATGTTGACTTTGCTCCAAGGTGTTTTTCACCTGAGCA
>NW_028084308.1:0-2353 GCF_014824575.4 Sturnira hondurensis | reverse complement strand
TTTGCCCTCCTCGTTCTCCCAGTTTAAGGCAAGAGCCAGGCTGATCTGAAGCTGAATACTGATGAAAAATTCATAGCAGGCAGCATCTGGTTCAGTGGACTCCAGCAGGTATTGTCAACAGATACTGACAGCAGAAAACATGTTTGCATGTGATTTGCATAGGATCTAGGTCAATTTGCATAGTAACATGTTGACAGGCAGTGAGTGCGCCCTGGTCATCTCTACGTGGGAATGGTATCGCCAGGAGCCGGGAGGCTGCTTTTCCCCGTCTCCCCTTGCCTCCCTTTTCACACTCCTGCACCCGACTCAGATATTGGCAAAGCAGAGTGGGGAAGAATGGTCGAGGGGGCGAGGGAAGTTTCAGGACCAGGGAGAAGAACTAAGGGTGGTGGGATTGTTTCCAGCTCTCTCTCGGCCCAGTGAGAGCCCCCCCCCCCCAGAACTGTGGGCTTTCTGCCTGACCCTGCAGCTCCACCCTGCAGCTCCCAGGTAGGGGGGACACAGGGACCGTTCCTTAGCATGACCCCTCCAGTTGAGAAGTTGGAAGCTTACATCACAGCGCTGGCATTGGTTTGGGCTTAAACATTTACATTCACAAGCGCCGTGTTGAACAGAGATGACTAAGTTGTTTACTGCCCTGTGTAAACTGGTTTAAATCTGAGTTTGTACCTGTTTACATAGCAGGCGGCGGGTTGGTAATCAGAAGTTTACCGGTCGGTGTAAATCACTGTCACTGGCCAGGGAGTTAGCACGCTCCGCCTCAGCCTTGTTCCTTGCTTGGTGGACAGAGCCCAGAGCTGTGTAAACGGGGCCCTTGGCTTCTTTCTAGGACGTGCAGGCAGGAGAACAAGGAACGAAGAAAAGCAGTTGGGAGATCCACCCAGACCCACGCCAAGTTCGTTCTTTCTTTCTTTCTGAAAGACCCGCGCCAGCCAGATGGCTGGCCTTTCTGTCATTTTATTTAAGTGGGGGGAGACAAAAACTGACACTTCTCCAGGTCTTGCCTGATCTCGCTGGGCCTTGCCTGCTTCCCCAGGCCCGTCGCTCCCTCGTCCCTGGGAGACCACCCCCCTCCGTCCCACACAGTGGCTTGTGTAGCACAGGCCCCGAGGTGCTGGGCATCTGCTGCTCCCTCATCGAAGCCGTGGCGAGCACGCCTCTGGGCCTGCGTGCGCGCTCTTTCTTCTGCCCAGCCCTCTCTGACAGTGCTCTTTTGCTTAGCTGACCCTGCTCTCCTGTGTTCAGCACAGGTGTGATGATCTCGGAAGCCTACGAGTCGCCCCACTCTGTAGGAAGTGCCCCTCCCGTGGCCTCGCATTGCACACAGACCCTCCCTGGCAGTGGCATTTGCCTCACTGACCAGAAGTGGTCTGGTTACCTGTGTTCTGCAATGGACCGGGAGTATTTGCTTATTTGGCGTCATGTGCCCGGCGGTCCCTATAGTTACTGCTCACTCATTTACCCAGTGAATGCTTTCTGAAAAGACTGAATGTATAAGAAAACTCATGGTAGGATTTTCCCATTAAGAAATGGTGAAGGAAAGAGGGGGCTTTTCCTAGGAAGTGCTGATCTTTTTTTTTAAAGATCTTTTATTTATTTATCTTTAGAGGGGAAAGGAAGAGGAGAGGGAGAGAAACATCAATGTATGGTTGCCTCTTGTGCATCCCTGCTGGGAACTGGCCTGCAACCCAGGCATGTGCCCTGACTGGGAATCGAACCACGATCCTTTGGTTCACAGGCCCGTGCTCGATCCACTGAGCTGCACCAGCCAGGGCAGAAGTGGCGATCTTTATTTCAAGTGTCTTAGAGTGGAAGAAACCTTTGGAAAATGTATGTGCGTATGTACCTCCTAGCACTTGTCTCGGCAACGCGAAAGGGATGGTCGCGGCCCAAAGGCAGCTCTAACGTCATTTCTTCTGCAGACATTGGCCTTGATTAGCTTAGCTCTGTGAAGTGAAGGGGACCAGTGAGAGGACCAGTCCTCTCCGAAATCTCACCAGAACGGCAGTTCTCGAACCTGGCTGTACCTTAGCGTCCGCTGGGGTGATTTTAACAATCTTAATGTCCAGCTCACACCCCAAACAGCAGAGTCTCTCTAAGGCGGTGGGGGGGGGGGGCGACCCAGGCACTGGTGTGTCTCGAAGCTCCCCCAGTCACTGCTCTGTGCGCCCCAAATCAAGAGGCACCAGCCTGGTGGAACCTTCGTGCCTGTGAGAACAGTGTTGGTCGTGGGATTTTGACTTGCCTGAAGAAATTTGGAGTGATGTTTGCCTTTTTTCCAAAACTAGCGTAGCAGCCCTATTTTCATGCCAGATTTTTGCGTGTTTCTTTGAGGCGTGTTTACTTTAGGAGG
>NW_028084307.1:0-572 GCF_014824575.4 Sturnira hondurensis | reverse complement strand
CCCTTTCAGTTACATATTGTCTATGATAGACTTTGTTGTGACGAAGACTGGGTATCCCACAAAGCTGAAAATGGTTGCTCTCTGGCCCTTATAGAAGTTTGCTGATCCCTGGTTGAGAATACAGACTCTCGTGCCTTTTTCTCTTTATCTGTATACTAGGCATGTTCATAGACCCTGTTTCATTTTGCCCATAATTGAGATTGTAGTATGTGCATTGTTCTGGGACTTCTTTTCCTCTCTTGATATGTCTTGGTGATCCTTCCCCAGGAATATTATTTTACATACATTTTGTGGCTATGTAGGAATCTGTCATAAAAATACCTTGTAGTGTACTTATGCTTTCTTCTTTTTTCTTGGATCCAAGTCAACTACCTTCATTAGTTTTTCTAAATCAGCTTTATTCTGGTGTAATTTTATGTTTACAGAAGAGTCACAGGAAAATAGAGAGTTCCTGTACACTTGCCACCCATTTTCCCTCACTTCGCCATGTCACCGTCTCCATGGGACATGGGACATCAACGCTGGTACTATTAATTAATTCTAAATTAGACCAGTAATGCGTTCAAAAACCT
>NW_028084306.1:0-561 GCF_014824575.4 Sturnira hondurensis | reverse complement strand
ACTATACAGAAGTCCGACAACAACGAACCGTTCAACCCGGACCAGTAAGAGGAGCGGAGCCAGCACTGGATCAGGGTCGGGTGGGAAAGATCCCCCGACCCCAGGCGCCCAGGCAGCCGGCTGACCGCAATCACACATTCGTGCGCAGATAAACCAGCAGAAGAGTGAGCAGTGAGACAGACCGTGCAGGCCCCGCCCCCCTCAGCGGGCGAACCCAGTGAGTGCGCAAAGCCGCTGACTGACAGTGGTCGCACATTACAGTGCAGTGGGACGGACCGCGAAGCCCCAGTGGCAGGAGGTGGCAGAGGGAACCACCATTGCTTTCCTTTGACCCCGCCCCCACATACTGCGTCACAACCCAGCAACTAAGTTGCCCCACTCTGGTGAACACCTAGACCTCCGCTCCTCATACATAACAGGCACAAACAGTCCAAAATATGGCCCAAGAAGAACTCAAAAGCCCCAGAGCCGATAGCTCTAAGAGACCAAGAAATAGCCAACCTATCAGTTGCACAGTTCAAAACACTGGTGATCAGGATGCTCACAGAACCGGTTGATTAT
>NW_028084305.1:0-748 GCF_014824575.4 Sturnira hondurensis | reverse complement strand
TCTTGCTATCTGCAGCTCCAGGAGGAGGAGCCTGGGGTGCCCCAGGGAAAATGGAGGTAAGAGGGGCTGCAACTAGCTCATTAAGATCCCAGGCAAGTCACTCCCTTCCCAGGCCTCAGTGAACCAAGGAAGGTGAGGGGGGAGGCTAGGTGAGATCAGAATTACCGAACTTGAGGTATGCACACATCACAGGATGCAAGAGGATCCTAAGTCTTCTGTAGGCACACTTTGATGTCGTTACAATCATTATGTACTTATTTCCACAGATATTAGAAACACAATAGATCACATGAAACCCACAATTCCATTAGTAATATGGTGTGTATGAAGGTGGACTTAATGAAAACAACATGAATCTATCTGAAGAAAAGCATTAAGTAAATGAGGCCAGCAGGTGAATGATTTACATGGTGACTGGCAAATGCCAGACTAGGTGGTCATTAAAGGACCTCACATGTCTTAAATTCTACTCTACAACTATTAGATTTAAAGTGAGAATAAATGGTATCTGCACTATAACAAGAGGGTACCAGCCCTGGCTGGTGCAGCTCAGTGGATTGAGTGTGAGCTGCAAACCCAGGGCTCACCAGTTCAATTCCCAGTCAGGGCACATGCCTGGGTTGTAGGCCAGGTCCCCAGGGGGGAACACGTGAGAGGCAACCACACATTGATGTTTCTCTTCCTCTCTTTCTTCCCCCCTTCCCTTCTGTAAAAGTAAATAATTAAAATCTTTAAAATAACAATTACA
>NW_028084304.1:0-646 GCF_014824575.4 Sturnira hondurensis | reverse complement strand
CATCCTCCTGCGGAAAAACTTTGGTTGCCATGACTTTAATGCTTCTGGTGAGGACCAGTATCTCTGGGGTTCTCTTTGCTTTGAAGTCAGACTTTCATGACAGTGAAGGTCCAGCCCTACAGAGAAGGGAGTTGCAGGTCGGTTGTAGCTTGGAATCTACCAGAAGCTGCGTGTCGATGGGGAAACTGGATTGCTGATGAGGACACTGGGCACATGGGGAGAGTGGGAGAAATCTTGAGGTCCCATGGACGTTAAGTGCCCAAGCACACTGGACGAACCCAAAGCCTACTCTCCGTCAGGTGTGGGGTAACCAGACTACTTCCCGTCCTGTTTGGAAACTCTCTCAGGTTGAGAAGACAAGTTTTAGGTCTCGGTGACATCAGCGGAGCAACACTAAGAAGGGCCCCCTCCGTTCTCCACAGTCACCCTTCCCAACCTGAGCCCATAACCTGAACTTCTCAGGAATGTTCCAGGGATCCATTACAAAGGGTCTGACCAGGTCTGACCCCTGAGAAATGTGTATTTTAAACAAATTTGCCAGGTAATTTTCTGTACCTGCTTCAGCACAGTTGTGGGGAACCAGTGTATTAGAGGCGGGAAATCTCTATTCCTCACCCTGGCATTCAAGGCTGGCAACAACCAAGCT
>NW_028084303.1:0-509 GCF_014824575.4 Sturnira hondurensis | reverse complement strand
TCTCCTTACACCATTGCCACTCAGAGAACAGAACCACTCTCATTTGGTATAGAAGGAACAGAGTAAAAAGCTTTGAGTGTATTCAAATAGAGGTGTAGAATCCGGGATTCAATGGGAAGTCTCTGTAGCCTTTACTCAATTTTGCTATGGATCTAAAAGTTCTGTAAAAAATAATTTTTAAACCAATTAAAAATTTTTAATATTAACAAGACAAGGATTTTAGTGAAATGAACTAGTCTTCTTGATGACAGAGAGAGATGATGAATGTATAAAATTTATTGTAATGATTTACTGTATAGGCATTTCTTGGAGATCTTGTGGGTTTAGTTCCAAACCACTCCCATAAACTGAATATCACAATCAAGTTAGTTACACAATTTTTTTGGTGTTTCAGTATGTAAAAAAGGTATATTTACACCATAGCCTATAAAGTTGGCAAGAGCCACCTAAACATATGTACATATCTTTTTTTTAAAAGATTTTATTTATTTATTTATCTTTAGAGGGGA
>NW_028084302.1:0-962 GCF_014824575.4 Sturnira hondurensis | reverse complement strand
GTCTCTGTTTTGCTCCTTCTGGAGTTTTGTGATCTGTTCTTTCATTTTGACCATATTTCTTTGTCTGCTCAATTTGGCAGCCTCCCTGTGTTTGCTTCTATGTGTTGGGTAGAGATGCTTTGACTCTGTCTTGGTTCACCTGTTATATTTTGAGGAGCAGAGCCTTAGGTATTCACTAGGGTGGGGTAGCCTGCTTTGCTGCATTGTGGCACTATATGTGAGGCAGGGGTCTGAGAGAGACCAATGCCACTTGCTCAGCTCTTGCCCTGTTTCCAGTCTCTTCCCCCACTTCCTGTATGTGATTGCCACCTTTCTAGTTGCTTTCCCTGGTGCTGAATCCCTGAGTGGGTGGGTCGGGTACATTCTAGGGCAGTGGGGGTCCTTTAAATGGACTCTTCTGAGAGACTAGCAGGTTCTTGCACTGCCCCACCCCCTACTTCTTATTACAAGCAGAAGTCATGAGGCTTTACTCATCTGGTATTAGAACCCTGAGCTGCTGTGTAGGGCTCGGGGCTGGGATGCCCAGCTCAGCGGGTTCCCTCCTGGTTTTTCCCTACCCCAGAGAAATGTGGGACAGTCTGTTCTGCTCACCAGTGGCGCCACTGCCACACTGCGTCCCTTCTGCCCTGGCTCCCCATCTGCTCCTGGATGGACATTTCTTCCCCACATAGAGTTTGTATGTAAGGAAAACTTCCACACAGTTGGATTTTCTGGCAGTTCTGGTGGCATTTTGCTTTGAGACTAGTTGGCATCCTTCCCATAATAACAGTTCGAGGAGGCAAAGTGTGTCTGTGTTTGCCTTCACCTTGGCTGAGAGTCTGTCATGCATAGTTTAAGTCTCATCTTTTCCTTCATAAGATTAATTGAAAATGAAATTTGACCCAATTCTACCTCAAAAATGGTTAAAACTTTCCAGAAGAAAAAAAAAGCATAGAATAAATATAATTAACATACTAATATAA
>NW_028084301.1:0-806 GCF_014824575.4 Sturnira hondurensis | reverse complement strand
CCTATGTTTAAAAAACAATGTTTCCTTTTCTATGAAATTGGTATGTTTAACACACATAGTAAATATACAAGGTCTGTCCAGGAGAAGTCCAGCCATTATTAATACAATGAGACTGGTTTCTGTGACATCGATGTAACCTGACAGCCAAAGAGAGTAGACTGGAATGCACATGTGTGAACAATGATGACTTCACTGTACTAGTCAGTGGGGGCAGTAGATGCTGTTGAGTGAGCATGTGTACTGTGTGGGCATCACATTCAAAATTACTGAACAAGTAGAGCAACGAATCTGCATCAAATTTTGCGATAAGCTTGAACATTCTTCCACGGAAACTATTCAGATGATTCAGAAAAACACAGCTATGGATAAGTGGTGATTGGCAGCTTCCCACAACAACACACCTGCTCATGTATCATGCATCTGGTGTAGAGATTTTTGGCGAAACACCAAATCACCCAGGTGACTCAGCCCCCCCTACAGCCTAGATCTGGCGTCCTGTGACTTCTGGCTTTTCCCCAAATAAAGTCACCTTTGAAAGGAGAGATATTTCAGATCACCGATGAGATTCAGGAAAATATACTAGGGCAGCTGATGGTGACTGAGAGAACTGTGTGAGGTCCCAAGGTGCCCACTTTGAAGGGGACTGAGGCACCACTGTTCTATGTACAATGTTTCTTGTATCTCGTATCTTCTTCAATAAATGTCTCTATTTTTCATATTACATGGCTAGATAAGTTCTGGACAGACCTCGTATATGTACACACACATACAATCATATATAAATTATATGTTTAACAATAATCAGT
>NW_028084300.1:0-538 GCF_014824575.4 Sturnira hondurensis | reverse complement strand
CACTTCAGTTTTATAAGCAACAGTGCCCTATGCAGAGGTTTGAAACACCTCTGTGAATACACACAGGAAGCATCCTCAGAGTGAGGCATACTTACAGGACCTTGTCTACTAAGTAAACTCTAGGTACCTTAAAGTCTCAAGTCCCTGTTTAAACTTCCCCTGACCTCTCCAGGCACAGCTCTGCTCCACCCCACAGAGCTAGGCCAACTTTGAAATATCGTGATTAGCCTTCATCACATCACATCACATTCAATGAACTTCTTTGGTTTATGAATCTTCCTCCTATTACACTGTGAGCTCCTTCTGACAAGGACAGTACATCATTTTATGCTAGCATTTATTGCAGACCCCAGTACAAAGGACCTGCTCAGGAATACTTGCTGAATGCATGACCAGAACTATACTAAGAAATGCTGGCTGAAACAGGCAGCACAGAGCAGGCAGAGGACAAACCAAATAGAGTGAACCCATTTAGGGAATGCTACCCAATTCCAGGTCAGAAATAATGAGGAGCTGACCACAGGCAATGACTGGAAAA
>NW_028084299.1:0-1962 GCF_014824575.4 Sturnira hondurensis | reverse complement strand
TTGCATGTGCTTCAGCTGGGGATCAGCCCGCAACCCAGGCGTGTGCCCTGACAGGGGGTCACATCTATGACCCTTCACTCTGTGGGATGTTGCCCAGCCAACTGAGCCACCCTGGTTAGGGCTACGTAATTCTTTTTAACCACTGCACAGTATTCCACACTGTAGATTTATCAGTTTTTCTAAACCATTTCCTTGTTCCCAGTGTTTAGATTGCTTTCATTTTTTTTTGCCTTTATAAACAATCCTGCCAAAAATATCCTTGAACTTGCTTTCTTGTATATCACGTGACTTTGACTCTAAGGTAAAAATAGAGAGGTAGGGTTTTGGGGTTGAAGTGTGTGATATGTGAAACTTTAATATATTCTGTCAAATTGCATTTAAAAATGCTTTACTTGTTAACTCTTCCTCTAGTAATGTTTTAGTTTGCCTATTTTCTCACATTTATGCTGATCGTTGCTATCATTAAGCATAATTTTGGCCAGCTTCATATGTGACAATGTTATTGTTTCAGTTTAATTTCCCTGGTTATTAGTGGGATGAAAATCTTCTCATATGTATTGGCCATTTCACTTTCTGTGCATTGTCTGTTCATATAGTGTGTTCATTTTTGTTTTTACCTTTCCTCATTGATTTATAAAAAGTCTTACATATTGTTATTTTTTTTCCAATCTGTCATTTGTCTTTTAGTAATTTCTTTTTTTTATAGTTTTTAAATTTTGGAGGCAGGACTTCTCTGCTCCAATTTTATAAACATGTTCTTCATTTTACTTTAATACGTAATTATTTTGTGTTTATGGTTAGGTTTTTCAGACATCTGAAATTTATTTTTTGTATAAGTGTAAGGTGGTGTGTAACTTCAGTTTTTGTCCAAAGTGATGGCAAGTTATCTTTCCCAAATAATTTGAAACTATATCATATTTTATCACGCTTTCTATTTCCTTCCATTGGCTGATTTTTTTGTCCTGTGCCAATATTACCTATTTTTGTTATTCTTCATGGTATGTTTTGATATTTGGTATTCCTCCTGTTTGTGTTTTGTTTTTGAAGATTGCCTTGATATATTTGTGCTTCTCTCCTAATTTTACAAGTAGCTTGTTAAATAAATCCTTTTTCAATATTTATGGGTGCATGACTCTATCAGGTACATGCGAAGGTTACAGAAAAGCCAATCACCAGCAGCAAAAAAGAATGAATGCTAATGATGGTGATGATGCGGGAGTTCCAGCCTCTTTACATCTGGAACCTTATATAATCCTCACGGCAACTCTGGTTGGGCGCTATTATTAATCCTGTTTTCCATATGAGGAAACTCAGCAGAGAAGTAAATGTCTTGTTCAGTGCTGTTCAGCTAGCAAGTGGAAGGGTCGGGTTCCACTGAGGTCACGCCCAGCGCCCTACGCTGCCCCTTTGCAGCTGCCGCATTGTTTTCATTGCTACAGCTTCATAAGCAATCGATACTCATGAACTCATACTAGTGTTTCAGCATTTTCCTGACCTATTCTTACCTTTTCATTCTTTTAGAACTCTGGCATCATTTTTGAAAACATTGTATTACTACAAAAACATTCTCGTTTTAGTTGATATCACATTGAATAATGTTGGAAGAATTGGTATTTTAAAATATTGAGTCTCTTCATTTATTTGTCTTCTTCTGTGTAGCTCAGTAGAATTCTGAAGTTATCTTCATAATAGTCCAGCATGATTCTTCATTCTGTCTATAGGTATTTCATCTTCTTTTTTAAAAAAAAGTTTTATTTATTTTTAGAGAGAGGGGAAGGGAAGAAGAAAGAGAGGGAGAGACACATCAGTGTTGCCTCTTGCACACCCCCAACCAGGGCCCTGGCCTGCAACCCAGGCATGTGCCCTGACTGGGAATTGAACCGGTGACCCTTTGGTTTATAGGCCTGCACTCAATCTACTGTGCCACACCAGCCAGGTCGTCATCTTTTTATAGCTGCCATA
>NW_028084298.1:0-1592 GCF_014824575.4 Sturnira hondurensis | reverse complement strand
ATTTCTGCTTCTGCTGTTTCATTGTTGGCATACAAAAATGCCTTCCATTTCTGGGTATTAACTTTGTATCCTGCTGTTTTGCCAAATTTATTTATTAGGTCAAGCAGTTTTTGGGTGAAGTCTATAGGATTTTTCATGTATAGTATCATGTCATCTGCAAACAATGCCAGTTTTGTTTCCTCCTTTCCGATTTGGATGCCTTTTATTTCCTTTTCTTGTCTGATCACTGTGGCTAAAACTTCTAATACTATATTGAATAGAAGTGGCGAAAGTGGACAACCTTGTCTTGTTCCTGATCTTAGTGGAAAAGCTTTTAGTTTTTGCCCATTGAGTATGATGTTGGCTGCAGATCTCTCATATATGGCCTTTATTATGTTGAGGAATGCTCCCTGTATTCCCACTTTGCTGAGTGTTTTTATCATAATGGGTGCTATACCTTATGGAATGCTTTTCCTGCATCTATTGATATGATCATGTGATTTTTGTCTTTGCTTTTGTTTATGTGATGTATTACATTTACTGATTTATGAATATTGAACCATCCTTGCATTCCTGGGATGAATCCCACGTGGTCATGGTGTATGATCTTTGAAATGTATTGTTGGATGCGTTTTGCCAATATTTTGTTGAGGATTTTAGCATTTATATTCATCAGCGATATTGGCTTGAAGTTTTCTTTCTTTGTTGTGTGTTTATCTGGTTTTGGGTGTAGGGTGATGCTGGCTTCATAAAAAGAGTTTGGGAGTCTTCCATTGTTTTGGATTTTTTTTAATAGGCTGTGAATGATAAAGGTTAGCTCTTCCTTAAATGCTTTGTAGAATCCTCCTGTGAAACCATCTGGTCCAGGGCTTTTGTGTGACAGGAGCTTTTTTTATTACTGCTTCAATTTCATCTGTGCTTATTGGTCTGTTCAGGCTTTCTGCTTCTTCTTCATTGAGTTTTGGAAGATTATATTTTTCTTGAAATTTTTCCATTTCACCTAGGTTTTCAAATTTTTTGGCATACAGTTCTTCATAGTACTTTATTTCAATGCTTTGTATGTCTGTGGTGTCAATTGTAATCTCTCTTCTTTCATTTCTAATTGTGTTTATTTGGGTCCTCTCTCTTTTTCTCTCAACGAGCCTGCTTAAAGGCTTGTTTATTTTGTTTATCTTTTCAAAAAACCAGCTCCTGGATTCATTGATCCTTAGAATCGTGCTTTTAGTCTCTATGTCATTTAGTTCTGCTCTGATGTTGGTTATTTCCTTCCTTCTACTAGCTCTGGGCTGTCTTTGTTGTTGTTCCTCAAGTTCTTGCAGATGTAGGGTTAGGTTGTTTGTTTATAATGTTTCTTTCTTTCTTAGATAGGCCTGTAGTGCTATGAACTTCCCTCTCAGGACTGCCATCACTGTGTCCCATAAGTTTTGGGTTGTTGTGAGTTCATATTCATTTGTTTCCAGAAACTTTTTTGATTTATCTCCTAATTTCATTCTTGACCCATTTATTGTTTAATAACATGCTGTTAAATCTCTATAATTTTGATTTTGAGTGGTTTTTTTTCCCCTTGGGGTTGGTTTCTAATTTCAGTCCCTTGTGGTCAGAGAAAATGCTTG
>NW_028084297.1:0-618 GCF_014824575.4 Sturnira hondurensis | reverse complement strand
ACCAAGTTTGAATACAACAAAGGTTTGGAGAACAAATACACAGCTAAAGAACAGAAAATTGAATTATACGGAAGTCTCACAACAACTAACCCTTGAACAGGGACAGTAAGAGGGGCAGAGCCAGCAGCAGAGCAGGGTCGGGCAGAAAAGATCCCCCGACCTAGGTGTGCAAGTGGCCCCGACCCAGTCAGGGTGTGGGGCAGACTGGGGCGAATGCGCGGTCGCACATTCGCACACAGTGAGACGGACCACGCAGGCCTCAGGGGACGAGGGCTGACGGTGGTGGCACATTCGCGTGCAGTGGGACGAAACGCGTGGGCCCCGGTGATGGTGGCAGCTGCCGCACCTGTGGGGGTTGCAGCAGGAGGCAGCAGACGAGACTGCCATTGCTCCTCGTTGACCCCACCCCCACATACAGCGTCACAACCCAGCAACTGAGTTGCCTTGCTCTGGTGAACACCTAGGGCTCTGAACCTGCTATGTAACAGGCACCAACAGCCCAAAAGATGGCACAAGAAGAACTCAAAGCCCCAGAGCCGATAACTCTAAGTGACCGAGAAATTGCCAGCCTATCAGAAGCACAATTCAAGACACTGTTTATCAGGATGCTCACAGAAC
>NW_028084296.1:0-507 GCF_014824575.4 Sturnira hondurensis | reverse complement strand
GAAAGATGTAGACCCCTGTAGCCATTAGGAGAGAGAGCCACGCGGTTTCAACGGAATTAAGACCTCTTCTTGCCCAGGTGAAAAGGGGAAACCACGCAGTTTTGCCAAAATGGGGATCCCTGTGGCCAGGTGAAGAAGAAATACATGCACCTTTGGTGGAGTGCAGCTTTGGTAGAAGAGGCCCACGCAGCTTTGGGGTGCTCCTTTTGGCCAAGTGGCCTGGAAAGCAGGAAAGACTTTGACTGGAACTTGGTACAAAGAACTCTTGCCAGTGGAAGGTGCCACATGACTTTGGATTAATTGGAGATCCTGCCTGGACAGTGACACAGCTGACGGTGCCAGTGGCCTGGAAAAACGGACGTGTGCTCTTTTCCTGATTACGGTACCCGGAGTTGGGACAGTGGGAGAAGGGGGCACTGTGTATGTGTGTGTAGGTGTATACCCTTAAAGACTTCAACATTTTAATGAAGGCATTAGGCCTGAATAGCATTAAATAAACATTTTGTT
>NW_028084295.1:0-1005 GCF_014824575.4 Sturnira hondurensis | reverse complement strand
GATGTCTTCCCAATTGGCGGCGGACAGAAGAGCCCAATAGATATTAGTATACTGTCCTTGAGAGGGGCCCCTGTTTTCTGAAGCAGTTTTTGGCATCCCTGGGTGGGTCAACTATTGCCCCCGCCCTCGGACCCTTGTTCAGTAACAATAACATCTAGACCTCAGTTGTGTTTTAGCTCCAGACCCAGAAAAACAGCAAAAACAGACAAAGCAATGCCATGGCTAATATCAGGACCAGTTGTGGCGGCTAATGAATCCCCAGGCTGGCCCAGCCAATCAGTGGAGGCCACAACTCTGAGGAGACACACCTGGAAAGCTGATGATTATTCTATTAAGATCCTCCCCTCAGACTTCCAGATAAAGACTTTTAAATGAAGGACCCATTGCATGTTCTTTTGCTCTTGAGTATGTCTAAGCCTTCCACCACCCTCTTCTCCTTGTAGTCACTCTGTGTAGCACGCACACAGCTTTCCTCCTCTCCTTGCTCCAGGCATGTTCCCTTTGCCTTTCTTTCTCCTAAATTCCAAGGGCTCTACTTTTGCTTCTATAACTCATTTCTTGAGCCCATGCAGCCCAGCTGGCTCACCTTTTCTATTTCTGTGACTTTCTAAATAAATTTTTTGTTACAATTTAAGTTCCTTGGCTCTGTGTTCTTTCATTGCCATGTGGGACCATTCTGGGGCCATTTTGCCACCAACAGAAGCAACCTCATATACGAAAAATGTGGGGATTACACAGTGGCGTGAATATCACGAGGCAAGAGTGATTGGGACCCATGTGATAAGCTGCTTACCATGCTTCCTAAATTCACTTTGATGGCCTAGATTGTCCCTCTTTTACATGTGATTGACAAACAATTTTTAAGTTATGTTAACTTGACTCGGTTGATGCTTACTCAAGTGAAAATATTGGTTACATGATGCCACTTAAGTTAAAAATATTTCTATCTTTTCTACCAGCCTCTGTGTAAGTTAAACAGAGATCAATTGTATCAAGAAGAAAATA